>NC_057805.1:342958550-342966558 GCF_018294505.1 Triticum aestivum
GGCCTGCTTGGAGGAGGGGGCAAGGCGGCGGGGCTCCGGCGGAGTCCGAGCCGGACACGGGCGCGGCGGCGCTGGCGTGCTCGCGGAGGAGACGCGCGGCTGGGCCGGATGCTCGGCTGGGCCTCGGCCCAGTCGGGCGCGGCGCGTTTTTTTTAAACATTCCGCCGAAAAATTCATAGAAAAATAAATAAAAATCCAAAAAAGATAAAACAAATTTTCCCCGTCTAGTTAAAATAATTAGAACAGGGTGAACATTTTTTTTGATACAAAATGCAGTTTTGAAAATGTGCAATATTTTTAATGCAATTAAAATTGCAAATAAAATCCACTATATGATTTTAATATTTTTCCTCCGATATTTCCATTGTTTTGGAGAAGTCATATTTTCTCCTCTCATTTATTTTTAAATGAAATATTTTTCCGGGAGAAAATAATTAAAACCAAAATCCTCGTTTTATTATTTGAAGAAAATCAAATATGAAAAATCGAGAAAATCCCCAACTCTCTCCGAGGGTCCTTGAGTTGCTTAGGATTTATCGAGGATTTGTCAAATGCAATAAAAAAATATGATATGCAATGATGATCTATGTATAACATTCCAAATTGAAAATTTGGGATGTTACAAACCTACCCCCCTTAAGATAAATCTCGCCCTCGAGATTCGGGTTGGCTAGAAAACAGGTGGGAGTGGTCCTTCCGTAGATCTCCCTCTCGCTCCCAGGTGGCTTCATCTTCCGTGTGGTGACTCCACTGGACTTTGCAAAACTTGATAACCTTACTGCGGGTAACTCGGCTGGCATACTCAAGAATCTTAACTGGTTTCTCCTCATAGGTCAAATCACTTTCCAGCTGAATCGCTTCCAGCGGCACGGTATCTCTCAGCGGTATCTCAGCCATCTCTGCGTGGCACTTCTTCAACTGGGAAACGTGAAATACATCATGAACTCCTGACAATCCTTGGGTAATTCCAGCTTGTAGGCAACTTCTCCCATACGTTCCAAAACTCTGTATGGTCCGATAAAACGGGGCGCTAACTTTCCCTTAACTCCAAAGAGCTTCACTCCTCGGAGTGGTGATACTCGAAGATACACTCTGTCTCCGACTTCGTGGACTGTCTCCTTTCGTTTAGAATCCGCATAACTCTTCTGCCTGGACTAGGCTACCTTGAGCCTATCGCGAATCAACCTCACTTTCTGTTCAGACTCCTTAATCAAATCGGGTCCAAACAACTGACGGTCTCCAACTTCGTCCCATAACAACGGTGTTCTACACCTCCTTCCGTACAAAGCTTCGAAAGGGGCCATCTTCAAACTGGTTTGATAACTGTTGTTGTAAGAAAACTCTGCATATGGCAAATTGTCGTCCCAACTAGATCCATAATCTAGTGCACAAGCTCTCAACATGTCCTCCAAAATTTGATTGACTCTCTTGGTCTGTCCATCTGTCTGTGGGTGAAAGGTTGTACTAAATTCTAGCCTGGTTCCCAATGTTTCATGTAACTGCTTCCAAAACTTCGAGGTAAACTGGGTTCCTCTGTCTGATACAATGGTCCTCGGAACTCTATGCAAACATACGATCCTGGTCATGTATATCTTTGCCAACTTAGCACTGGTGTAAGTGGTCTTCACTGGAATGAAATGAGCTACTTTCGTCAAACGGTCGACTACAACCCATATTGAGTCATAGCCTAAACGAGTCCTGGGTAATCCCGTGATAAAATCCATGCCTATTTTATCCCACTTCCATTCGGGTATCGGCAACGGTTGTAGCAATCCTGCTGGCTTCTGATGCTCTGCCTTCACTCTCTGACATACATCACAAACTGCTACATACTCCGCAATATCCTTCTTCATTCCGGTCCATCAGAAAGTATTCTTCAGATCCAAATACATCTTGGTATTCCCTGGGTGAATCGAGTATGGTGAATCATGGGCTTCTTGCAAAATCAACTTCCTGATCTCCAGATCATTTGGCACATAAACGCGGTCCTCAAACCATAAGGTATCGTGCTCATCCTCACGAAATCCCTTGGCTTTTCCTTTGCTCATCTTCTCCTTTATCTCGTCAATCTCCTTGTCTGTCTTCTGAGCTTCTCTGATCCTTTCCATCAAGGTAGACTGAATCTCCAGTGTCGCTAAATAGCCTCTTGGGACTATCTCCAAACATAGCTCGCGAAGGTCCTCGGCTAACTCCTGAGGTAACTCTCCTGTCATGAGGGTGTTGACATGACTCTTGCGGCTCAACGCGTCTGCTACTACGTTAGCCTTTCCTGGGTGATAATGCAATCTCATATCATAATCCTTAATAAGCTCCAACCATCTCCTCTGTCTGAGATTTAACTCCTTCTGCATGAAAATATACTTCAAACTCTTGTGATCCGTGTACACCTCACAATGGTTTCCGATGAGAAAATGTCTCCATGTCTTCAACACATGCACCACGGCTGCTAACTCCAAATCATGCGTAGCATAATTCTTCTCATGGGGTTTAAGTTGTCGTGAAGCATATGACACAACTCTTCCTTCCTGCATAAGCACTGCTCCAAGTCCTCGACGAGAAGCGTCGCAATAAACTTCATAATCCTTGCGTTGATCTGGCAGAATCAACACTGGTGATGTAACCAATCGTTTCTTCAACTCTTGGAAACTAGCTTCACAATCCTCAGTCCAATTGAATTTGGTGTCCTTCTTCAATAGCTCAGTCATGGGCTTAGCGATCTTCGAGAATTCTCGATGAACCTCCGGTAGTATCCGGCAAGTCCAAGAAAACTCCGGATCTCTCCAACTGACGTGGGTGATTCCCAACTTGTCACTGTGTCAACTTTGGCAGGGTCTACTGCTATTCCTTCTCCAGAAATAACATGTCCGAGGAATCCAACTTCCTTCAGCCAAAATTCACATTTGCTAAACTTGGCATATAACTGATGTTCTTTGAGCTTCTCAAGTACCAATCGCAAATGCTCCTCATGCTCTTCCTCATTCTTGGAAAAGACTAAAATATCGTCAATGAACACCACGACGAACTTATCCAAAAACTCCATAAACACTTTGTTCATCAGGTTCATGAAATAGGCAGGTGCGTTAGTCAGACCAAATGACATAACGGTATACTCATACAGTCCATATCTGGTGGTAAAAGCCGTCTTAGGTATATCCTACTCTCGAATCTTTAACTGATGGTATCCTGATCGTAGATCGATCTTGGAAAGTACTTTAGCTCCTTGTAGGCGGTCAAACAAATCATTGATCATCGGTAGTGGGTACTTGTTTTTGATGGTCACTTCATTTAATCCACGGTAATCAACAACCATCCTCAACGATCCATCTTTCTTCTCCACTAGAAGTACTGGTGATCCCCAAGGTGACGAACTTGGGCGAATATAGCTTTTATCCAATAACTCCTTAATCTGCTTCTTAATTTCCTCCAAATCTTTTGCGGGCATCCTGTACGGTCTCTTAGATATTGGCCCTGTGCCTGGCAAAAGTTCAATCAAGAACTCAATGTCTCTATCTGGTGGCATGCCTGGCAACTCTTCTGGAAATACATCCGGGTAATCCTTCACCACTGGTACTTCCTCCTGTACAACTCCTGATAAGGAATTCACTTTAGTCCTCTTCGGCATATGCCGGGATACATACTTGATCCTTTTTCCTTCTGGGGTGGTAAGCAAAATCGAGTTACTGGCGCAATCGATGTTTCCTCCATACATCGATAGCCAATCCATTCCCAAAATCACATCCAAACCTTGCGACTCCAAAATTATTAGGTCTGAGGGGAAAACATGCCTACCAATGGCCAATGGCATCTGAAAACATCCTTGGCTTGCCATATACTCTGCTCCTGGCGAGGTTACTAGCATAGGTGTTCTGAGAACTTTGGTGGGCAACTTAAACTTATCCACAAATCCCCTTGATATGTATGAATGCGATGCACCAGTATCGAAAAGAACGATTGCAGTAAATGACTTAACCAAAAACTTACCTATTACTGCATCAGGCTGTGCTTCAACCTCCTCCACGCTCACGTGGTTCACATGTCCTTTATTGAAAGGGTTCGGCTTCTTCCCAGAGCTTCCATTTCCATTACCATTCTGGGCTTCAGGACAATCAGTTGCATAGTGTCCAGTCTTCTGGCACTTGAAACAGGTAACGTGACTCAGATCCCTCTTGGCTGGGGTAGATGGGTTATTACGGTTCTGTCCGTTGGTTCCTCCATTCCCATTACCATTCTTGGAGCCATTATGGTTGTGCGAACTACCTCCTCCATGGGTATGCTGAAACTGTCCTCCCGGTTTCGGGGCAAATCGTGGCTTCTGCTGGGCTCCAGAATTATACTTCCCTTATCCATACTTCCTCTTACGATTTTCAATCTGCCGCTGCTTTCCTTCAATCATAAGTGCTCTATCTACCAACTCCTGGTAGTTTTTGAAGGTTGCTACCATCAACTGCATACTCAGTTCATCATTCAGTCCTTCCAAAAATTTCTCCTGCTTGGCTGCATCTATAGCAACGTCATCTGGTGCATAACGTGCTAACTTACTGAAATCCTCCACATACTACGGTGCGTCCTCCTTGGCTTAGGTTGCGAAACTCACGCTTCTTGATAGCCATAGCTCCTGCTGAAACATGAGCTGTACGGAAAGCTTGCTGAAACTGGTCCCATGTGACAGTGTCAATAGGGTGTGTGGCGGTATAATTCTCCCACCATGATGCTGCGGGTCCATCAAGCTGATGTGCGGCAAAACACACTCTTTCCGCATCTGTGCATCCTGCAGTGGTCAACTCCCTTCCAACTTTGCGGAGCCAATCATCTGCAACAATCGGCTCGGTGCTACTGGAAAACACCGGCGGGTTTAGCCTCAAGAAACGGGCTAAGTGATCAACAGGTGGTGGTGGTGGTGGGTTGTTGTTGTTGTTGCCTTGGTTCTGCACTAACACTTGCATCAGGGCATTCTGTTGCTGAATCAACTGGGTGATCTCCGGTGGGAAAACAAATCCGGTGTCGCGTCTCGGAGGCATCTGATGGGTTAGAAAAGATGAGAGTTAAGAATAGAATGAGGTCTAGAGGGAAAACACTACCCATATGCTCATGAGACAAATACAATCAATATCACTCAATCAATTCAAACAAGGCATAACATCGATCTAACTAGCATTACAAAGTGCTTGAACTATACTATTAAATGGGGGAAAACTACTACTGATATGGTGGTCTACTAGAAATTCTGATCAGTTGAAGACTCCATGACGTCTGCTCCAGCTTCATCAACAAAGTCATCTTCACTTGGTTCCGAGTCGGTATCGTCAATGATGATGTAGTTATCCGGGCAAGTGCATTCGTCATCTTCTGCTTTTGGCACTGGATTTCCCATGAATACTCCAATCTTCTTCTCCAGGTCGTCATTCTTCCCTACTAATGCGACGATTTCTTCCAAATAATCCTCGCGTGTAGCCTTGAGTTCTTCCTCCAGCTCCTTGATCTTCGTCAATGCCTTCTTCAGTTCTTCCTTGTTTGAGCACATCTGGTTCTCCTGGCGACGAATATGTTGGTTTTGCTCCTGGATGAAAGCTGCAATTGATCCATCCTTCTTGGTTCTGATCATCTCCCATTGCGCATCTCGGCGTCCACAAATCTGATAAATAGTATCCTTAAGCTCCCTGTGGTAGACTTCTCCAATGCGTCCCATAGCGATGTGGGCAGCCATGCTCTTCCCTAAACTCCAGGTTGGTGCTTCGAAAACCAATCTTATGGGTTCAGTAACTGGCACAAACGTCCTTCCTGGAATGTGAACTTGAATCTTCCAGCTCTCCTCTTCGGGTAATGTGGTGTTGTAGGTTCCGGTGATGCTTGGTATTCCTATGTTCAAGTACTTAGTGACTTCCTTCAAGTGTCGTCCAAAAGGCGTGTCCTCATCTGGTTGCATGAACTTGCTCCTTGCATCCGCCATTCCTAAAAGAGTAGAAGGTGGAGAGGGGTCAGAAATGAGAAGAGAGAAGTGTTCTAGGGCTTAAGCTTAGTGGTCGTGTCCTATAGTCAGCGTGTGCTCTGATACCACCTTTGTTGCGACCAGACCTCAAATAGTCTGTGCTGCTGTGCACCAATGTCATCCCTGGATCAGTAATGCTGACACGTACAGTACAAATGGAGGATTTATAACAGAGTAGCAATCACGCACTTATTACATCGAATATCTCCAAAGAGAAATAAGTATGAAAATATGGCTTAAGGCCATCTAAATACGATAACAGCGGAAGACTTGGAAGATAAGTGAGTCCATCAACTCCAACGGCATCACTGAGTATAAGACCACGACCTAAAGCACCTTACTCGTCGTCTGAAAAGTCTGCAACATGAAACGTTGCAGCCCGAAAATGGGTCAGCACATAGAATATGCTGGCAAAATAACACATAGAGAGTAATGAACATAATAATGCTATACTACATGCATATATGGCTGGTGGGAAGCTCTATGGTTAAAGTTTTGCGAAAAGCCAATTTTTCCATACTGCAAAGGAATAAATTTTATTTAACTATCATGGTGGTTGTGAAACATTGAGATGGTTGACAGCATCTCAATCCCAATTAAATGTCATCATTAACCCAACAAAATTAATTAAAAGTAACATGGTGATGAGATTCACACGATAATCCAGGTACTAGATACCCAAGTTGTCCATAACCGGGACACGGCTCACCATGATTAGTTTGTACACTCTGCAGAGGTTTGCGCACTTTTCCCCACAAGACTCGATCGCCTCCGCTTGATTCTCGCACTACATGATGTTTGAGAAACGGATGACCGAGACACAGTCTTTCAGAAACAATCACTCTTTACTCCGGATGGACAGTTACACCTACTTTCCCCTACATCTGCTAGCCCACCTCTTCAAGAGATCATGTAACCTACTCAACTATGCTAGAGCCCATAATAGCTTGTGGCTGCACACGGAAGTTTCTAGCATGAATAATCTTATGATCCCTTTGAGCCTGGGTGGCGGTCCTTATACAAACAGACAACACTGGGTTCTCCAGGTGCCTCAATCCACCCAGATGTGAGTTTTAGTTGCCACCTTAAGTAAACCATTATTAACAATCTCACATCTGTCATGAATTTCACTCAAACCAAATCCACGTCTACAAGCATAGCATGGCAATATAATAACAACGTAGAAGTAACTCCCAGGGGTTTGATAAAAAAACAGGTAATAGGTACTACCTCAACTACTTCCCAATACCCACAATTTAATTAGATCCTAACCATGCAATGTTTGAGGATTGATCTAATGCAATAAAACTGGGTATGGAAAGGTATGATCAAAGTGCTACTTGCCTTGCTGATGATCCGCGAAACCTAGCGATTCGAAGTAACAAGCGGCACACTCCGGGTACTCTATCGCAAACAAACAAGCAAACAATAAGTACTCATCTAATGCATAGGTAAAACTCGAATGAAAGATCCAACCAGAAAGTTCAACTTAAGAACTCCGGTTTGCAAAAAGAATCAACTCGAACGAAGCAACGAAAGTCAAACGGCGAAAGAAACAAGCTTCGTTTACTAATCTGGATCTAGGTCAAATTTTACAGTAGCAAAAACTTGTTTGAGTAGGCTAAACGGAAAGAGAATTTCGAGACGAAACTCTAGGCGCTTGAATCGCCTGATTCCGATAAACGAGCGAAAAGTTAAACAAAAACGAAGATCCGATCAGAAATCGAGATCTGAAATAATCGGGAAAAATCTGACGAAAAAGAAAACTGACGAACGGTTAAAGAACGGACGTTCGTTAACAGAGAAAATCCGACGAACACGTTCGTTAAAACGAACGGGTCGGTGAACGCTCACTAAATAATAAAACCGAAGAAATAAACCGATCTAGAGTTAAAAAAACGAACGTTTTTTTAAATAAACCGGCAAACGACGGCGAGGTGGTACCTCGTCGGGGCGGGGCTCGGCTGGGCTCCGGCGAGGGGTGGCGAGGGGGCGGCGAGGGCGGCGGGGTGCGGCGGGGCT